>NC_073409.1:3080000-3102500 GCF_028641065.1 Leucoraja erinaceus | reverse complement strand
GTATTCTGTAAAATGTGGCTGTGAATGGTTGCTATATCTGTGCTTTGTGTATTCTTTGATGCCTGTAATAATATGCGTCTGCTGGGCTGGGTTTCGGTATTGCAAGATGCAATGGCCAGGTCAGGTCATAACCTATGCTCCCTAATTAAAGGTCCCATGCTAGTGCGGGTGTCATATATTTAATCCTACACTTTTTCTAATATATTTCTCTTTTTTTTCCACTCCTTCCTTTGTGCCCACTTTCCTTAATGAAGATGCGTGTGGCTTGTCTGATGTGGCCCATATAGAAAGCTTACAGGAGAAATCGCAATGCGCTCTGGAGGAATATGTTCGCAGTCAGTATCCGAATCAGCCGACCCGCTTTGGAAAACTTTTACTCCGTCTCCCTTCTCTTCGCACCGTCTCATCTTCTGTCATCGAGCAATTATTCTTCGTCCGCTTGGTAGGTAAAACCCCCATAGAAACCCTGATCCGTGATATGTTACTATCAGGGAGCAGCTTCAACTGGCCATATATGTCGATTCAATAAATAGGAAGGTGGAAAAAAGGCAAGTGACATTATTTTGCAAATTCCTTCTGTAAAGGAGGAAATAAAAGGCTGTTACAAGTTTACCTATGTGACGCACAAAAAAAAAATTGAAGAGTGGGAAGAATTAAAAAAAAGGACTGTGGATTTCAATGACTGTACACGAACTTAAAAACAAACGCATTCAAAAACTCTTCTGTGTCGTTCAGAACAACTTGCTACTTATCATTTTGTAACAAAAGGAATTTAGTCTTTTATTTTGGTTTATTTTGTAAACTTTTGAGAAATATCGATACAAAGATAAGTGCATTTAAACAAGGATTTCAAAATTAGGAGGAAAGAAAAAATGACATTTTCCAAATTATTATAAATTGTCCGGTGTCTATGTATCTATAGCTGTTTTGTATTATTCCTGGTTTCAAACCAGTCTCCTCTGTGGTTCTCTACTAATAATTTTGATATAACCATTGCTTCTTATCAGATACGGTGTATCACGTGAATGTGTTCTGCAAGAATTAAAACGGAACCCGCTAAAATGTTAGATGAAAAGGTTTTTTTTTTTAAAAAAAACAGAATCGCAACTTAATGCTGGAAGCGCACTTATAGTGTTAACTCAAAATACGTTTAATTTGGGGGGGAATGGACTGCAGACCAATATTAAATGATACACACTTGTAATTTAAAAATCCATTGTTGGAAACTCGTTAATATTGACATGTGGGGGGTGGGGGCGGGAGAACATTGTGGGTATATATCTGAAAGCAAAGATCCTTTATGTGTCCAAGACACAGTACAATATTTTTCATTAAGTCTATGTGGCTCAATTTAGTTCCTGTTGCAGTATAGAATCTTACGAGGTTCCAAAACACGCCTGTTTGTATATTTCCCACCCATTTGTAACAATTATAAACCCTTAGCCCTTTTAAAGGAAAAACAACCACGATTTATTTTCTTGGATTCAGCATGGAACTCAATGTCGGCACTTACTATTTTACGTGTGGTTAATTAAGTATCTGGAGTTTACAGTCGTGTATACAAGCTGAAGGGTTTTTTTAAGTGCAAAATTTCTGTACTGTAAAAGTTATGATTGGATTGTTTGGTCAGTCTTGTGTGTTATATTCAAGAAAAAAATGAAAGTATTCGGAGATTATAATATTATTTGATATATGGAACTTTTCGCTGTTACAATTGTATGTTCACCCAAGGAAAAAAAAAATCTCATTACAATGGTCAAACATCGCAGTTTACTGGAGTCATTACAATCCGTGCATTATTTGTGTTATTTACTCTATATAACTGTATAGTTTCCCGCCACAGTCTGTAGTAGTGGACAAACCACATGCTTTTTCAATGAAAGCATAAGTCGTGGACTCATGCTGCTCCTTGCCTCTAGGTCTTAGCGATGACACCCTAAATATACCGTCAAATGGCCCCTGTGCGACACACCGTACCCCTTTCCTTTTTAAATTCAAAATGCCATGGGGATTTTGACCACCGACCCTTATTTAGTTCTAACTTAAGTGCCTGTGCAACCAATGTACATTAGACAGGTGTTAGGAAGCATGGATCATTATGTGTGTTAATGGTCAGGGTTTTGTTTTGAAGCTTATTGTGTCTGAAGTTCACGCACATAACACACTTAAACAAGCAATTGCTACTAGGAACAGTGTTGATTGTAAATAAAATATATTAAATGAGATTTATTCCAAAAAAAAAGTATGTCTGGAAAAATGTGGTTGCCAATTTTTGTTATTGGAAGATCTTCAAACGGAGGATGATGTGGCTGGCGTTTGATGTGTAGCACTACAAGTGAGCCTGGTTTTATGTATATAAATATAAATTCATTTGAATTTTTATATATGGAAATAGACTGTGAGAGCATGGCCACAGGTCGCGAATACATTTAACATTTGTTACATACATGTAAATGTTTGATTGTATAGAGGATATACATTTGGGCGAATGTACGGCTTCAGTGCTCCCATATACCCTTGTTTAAAAGCAAAACACACACACATACACACACACACACACATACATATATACACACACACACACACACATACACACACAAAAAGCAAAAATAATAACACAGCGAGCTGGCTTGGGTTGGCCACGCTATAGGTTCCAAGCTTTCTCCGGTAGTGCTGCAGTGTTAACAACTTGCATTTTGTCCCCTTTTTTTAAAAAAAAAAAAAAGAAAAAAAAATCCTTTTTTTTGTGTGTGGCTTTCCGGCCGCATTCTACATCATCTTATTATGGGTTGCACAAAAAAAAAAAGAATCATTTTGTATAGTTGATGGAACAGTGATCTTTACCTGTTATAGAGACAGATATGGACCAGAAATGATGTATGATTGTCATTATTAACACGTTTGCAGCTGACCCGCTTTTTTTTAACTTCAGGGTATTGCTACGCTGTTCTAACTTATAGATTGAGCCTTTTCAGATGTTTTTTATTGCAAGTACTATGTGTGTGGAGTTACTACGCCAGACTCCTGTTTGTGTTAGCTATTGTACACAGCGTTTTTGTTGTAAATTGTTCTTGGTATTAAATTATAATTTATGGCTATGAAACAAAGTCTCTCCCTGTTTCATTCCCTATTTTTTCTCAACTTAAATATTGATAACTCGAAACTCTGAATCAACGATTCTGCACAGAATCTGTGCCACGGTTCGAGGCTGAGTGTTGCGTACAGTAAAGTTATTTGGAGTTTCTCACAAATTGCGTTCAGTTTAGATGAGTTTATACATTATAATATCCCCCCCCCAACTCTCCCCCCTCCGTCGAAATCCCCCTTCCACACTTTAAAAAAAAAGTTTCCCCCCCTTTCTCGAACAATAAAATTAACCCGGGGTGAAACTGACAAAAGGGATTGAAATTGACGAGGTTGTACTATAACTGGCAAGATCTGAGGCCGTTGAAATATGGTGACGAGCCCCTGAAGTGTCCATTTTTTTCCTGCGGCTTTTTAAAAATCTGATCTTACTTCGCGTTTCTCTGCTAGGGGTTAAAAGAAACCAGCCAAACATGCTCTGCAAGCTTGTAGGAATCCAGCATGCCGCCCCTCCTCCCTCCCTCTCTCTCTCCCTCTCACTCTCTCTCTTTCTCTCTCTCCCTCACACACACACACACACACACACCCTTGCAGCGAGGAGAGGGAGGACTGGGCAATATCTGACTTCACTCGACATGCTCAGTAAACCCAAGTGATTTTCCTTTAACCGCTAATGACCAAACCTCGGCAAACTGAGGGGTGGGGGAAGCATATCAGATCATGTTTTACAACGCGGCCAGGCGATCTTTAAACATCAACAAAAAGCCCCATTAAGAAGATATAACTCAATATTACACCACCTGCACTGCCTCAAACCCTGTGCGATTTCTAAAAGGCTGTTTTTAAATCTAGACGCTGGCGATGCAACATGAAGTTAGCTGCATTCTTTCCCTGTTTGTCTTTAATGTATTTTATTGGGAGGTTGAAGGAGGGGGGGGGGGGGGGTGTATTTGTAATCGGAGATCGAGCGTGTGAAAGTATGCGCTCAGCCAGCTTGGTGTTAGTGTCCTGTTAGCGGCCCAACATGGCGTCGTGTTTTTGCTGCCGTCTCCAGGCGAGTGGTAATAGGGAACATATTTCAACCCCCTTTTGCTATTTACGTACAGGCCCGCTCTCATAAAACTATTAGCAGCAGGCAACATGCATGGGCTTCATTATATATAAACATATATATACATATTTACAATATATATGCTTATATTTGCAATCGTAACCCGAGAGCGATCCAAGGCTGGGAGGATTGAGAGAGCTCGGGTCTGTCGCTGGAAGAGCAGTTGTTTTCGCGATAGACAGTCAGATTTTACCCCTTAAAGACCTCGAGGTTAAAAAAGGGCCGACATTTCACGCGATCCTATTGTGGATTCTCATTTAAATATGCAAAAATCGGCGGCCTCAATTCAATCTCAACTCGTTGCAACTAATACAGAGTTACACACACACACACACAACCACACAACTATAATTGTATATTCGCTGAGATAGTTGTATCTCCAATGTTCTATTTACATCAGTACGCCCCATAAACTCTACATCTCGGTTCCTCATTTCTTGTTTTTTTTTTAATTGCAAAGACCAAAAGGGTTAAATTCAACCCTCTGCAGCAGCTCGGCTTTAATGGGGGCGATGACAAAAGCCAAAATAAAGAAAAGGGGACACGAGTGATTCAACTAAGTTTGGATTCCCCGTGCGTTCGACTTAAGGGAAAGGCATTAGCAGCGTGTGAGACGCAGACACCATCAGAATTCTAAACCTCTGCGAGCATTTATTTATTTAAACTGGGCTGAAAGTTGCTTTAGATGAAGCCCCCCCCCACCCCCCTCCCCTCCCAACTATTTTCTCGAATCTCAAAGCCTCCCCACTGCGCTGTTGCCTAATTAATGGTGAAACGCAACTCAATCTAATTACTCAGTAATTTTAAAGCAGTTAAATTTGGGCATTGGTTGTAACAGGATTCTAGTTGATGAAAGAAAGTTTGCTTGAAATGTCTGCCTGTGTAGGCTCAATCAATATACGTGTATTTATTAACAAAAAATATATCCAGAATATTCTTTAGAGATAAGGCCTTTAAAAGCACTGGCGTTTAGTAGGAAGGTCGGCGTTATAAAATAGACAGAATACTTTGCTACTGTTTGATGTTCCTTACACATAATCCGCGACAAAATGTATTTTAATACAGTCTTAAGGCAAAGATGATTGTCGTTATATTCGCCACCTCAAGGACTGCAATGCAATTCTGCAGCAATTTGTATCATAAGTCTAGGGGGCTGATTTTAGTTGACAACGCGTGTGCTGGGTTTGAACTCTATAATTTGCACTTATGTCCCCGTATTAGGATCGCACAGGGAACTAATGAGCTCTTGCTTCGCCGAATGTCACATTTATTTATTTTCTTCAGCAGAAAGTTTCTGAAAGAGCGGAGGGTTTGCACGGGAAAAAAAAGTCCCAACGCTGCTTGACACAGCAGCGCGTTCCTGGTATTTTGTGCAAAGGTTATTCTTAAACATAGGAAGAGTCAACTTGGAATATGCAGCTGCATTTTACCAACCTTACACTTATAAAATGGAAGCATAATCAATAAAGAGCCATGTAACCATGAACCATGTACACGCACACACGTACACATCCACACAGTGCTAACATGTTTTTATTTAAAAGCAACTCGTAAAATATTTTAAAAATGACCATAGGCACTCAAATTATGAGATTTATACGAGTAATTGTCCACGATTCGCACTGTTTGGGGTGACAGCGATGGGCAGAATAACACTGGACGGTTCTAAGGACATTTTTACACAAGTTTTATTGTTGGTTGCCCTTTTTTTCAATTTTTTTGTCCGCAGAAGGTTGTCTATCTCAGACAGTTTTAGCCATGCAAGGAGGATGGGGTGAAACTCCCGTCGACAAGGGAGCTGTTACTAATCACACTGCAGTGCACAATCTATCTCCCTTCTCGCTCACACTCACGCACACGCACACGCACACACACACCACTGTCACAGGTATTTTTGCCTTCACTGTGAAATACGCATCAAGGTTTGTCGTGAACATACAGGATGAAAAATGTAAAACCGGATGACGAAATGCACATTGGACGACCCAACACCATGTGTCTGATCAAGACACACTCACGATGATCCAGTTAAGGTGTGTGATTGAAAAAAGATTATGTTCCTGTGCCAAAAAAAAGGCTGTTTTGTTGGGATTGAATTCCATCTCTTGAATGCACATTTGGTTGGAGCAGTGAAGTGAAGCACGTTTTAAAGAACGATAACCAGATTACTTACGCGCGCCTTTAATGGTCGACTTTATATAATCAGACGCCCCACGCTCTCTCTAAAAGCATTTAATAAATGTCTATTAAAGTGCTACAAAAACGAGATAAATTTACTGTAGCTGCCGCCTTGCAGGAAATAAATGCTAATGATAGATTCACCATTAGGGATTCGATCAACAGTCTGTTCTGCGCGGCCCACTTCTCCAAAACTCAAAGCATCGCCATTATTTATTTTCAGTTTAAATTGACATTTCTTAGGGGGGAATTAATTTATTGACAAACCCGTGGAATAACGCTTCCCCTTTTCTACCATCTTCGCATCTTCAATTTTTCTTCATAAACCCGTCACTTGCGAATCCCTTTGAGCGAACTTTTACAAGCTTCATTGAGATGTCTAAGTTCTGCTTGTCTGTCAAGTTATCTCTCTGCACACAAAGAAAGTGCTTCTAAATGGACTTAGTGCACAGCGTGTGTGCTCTCTAAATGTTAGAAAATTGTGCCATCTACCCGCTATTCACAGAATTGTCACTTAAGGACCTACTTCTGGTTTCAGCCACAAATTATACACGGCAAGGGCACAAATGTTTCAAAGTAGAGGGGGAGGGGGGGGGGGGTGATTTATCATCTTCATACCTGCACCATGGAAGGAGTAAACCGGTGCTACATGTTTTAATCAGAATTATTAATGGTCCTCTTTATTGAAACCCCTCTGATATTAAACCACCTGTTAAGGTCGGTCCGAAAATCTTCCAGGCTCACTGTAAGACACACGACGTCAATCTTCACTTTCTGCGATGGTGTGGATGGAGTCCAGCACCTCTCTCGATAGTTGTGTCCTGGTGCTGAGTTCACGTCTGAATTATTAAAAAGTTGGAGAAGTCAGTAAAATTGGGCAGACGCTTCTAATACCTGCTCACAGGTACACGCTCCGTGAAGGAATGACGACAATATCTCACCTTGATCCAACTTTATCAAGAGGTACCTCTGGTTTGTCCCGCCGTGGGTCATTTTGTCATTTTGACCTCCTGTCTAAAAAAACCCCCAAAATCGTTGGTTTCACGAAGGATGGGCAAATGTAAGAATCACGCACACTGGTACATTCTTGCACACTTTCACTCTTGCTGACCATCACCAAACGCAAATTACACCCCCACCTTCTCAACAAACAAGAATTTCACTAAAAGGGCCAACACATCTAGATCACTTATTTAACTTTTCCTTTTAAAAAAATCCACTGACACTTGTCCCTTCACCCGTCTGCTGCGGAGGAGCGGTCTAACATGGATTGATTTGATGAAATATCAGCAATGCTTATTGCAGGAATCTGTATCAACGCCGACATGGGAAAAATAAGGGAGTATATTCTCATGGATACCAGTTCTGTAACTTTAATGTTGAGTGTAGTCTAAATCGACATCATCGCCACAAAGTCCGCAAGTCGCATTTGAACAAATCCCACTTCTGCTCAACACAAAACTGGCAGATAATAAGTTGTTCTTGCAAATCTTAGGAGTCTTTTTTTATTTATTTTTTTATTTACCCCACGGCATTTAGGCACGCTAACACAGACTAAATAATTAAAAAGGACACTTGGATTTTCCGTCCGGATTCATATGAATACTCTGGGAATATAAAGTAGACTGTTAACAAAAGTTGTTGGTTTTTGAGTGGTTTAGTGCTAAAGATGAGGCTGATCATATCATTTGTATGCAGCATAAATAAGACGTTCTGGGAGCCCAGGGTCAACAATCGATCCCTTGCTATGGGAGGATAGGATGGGTTAATATCGTCTCATTAGCATTCCCATTGCACGACCCTACACCCTGACAACTAACACTGATGCATTTGCACTGAGCTTAATTTAAAAGCTTTACCCAATCACCGAACACGAGTCTTATTTCCATACTTGTCGTTGTTTGTATATTGCTAGTAAGTGTAAGACACCCCTCACAATTATTCCATTTAGAAATAGATTTTCATAGCCTCATTTTTCTTTCCTTTATTTATTTTATTATGTGTCCTCTCCTCCTCCTCCCCCATTTATTCCCATTCCCTTGACCCCCCTCCCCACCTCGAATTATATTTCGTCCCTTTCATCACTGGCTCTTCGTTCAAGACCCCGGCCTCTCGCTTTCTCTTTAAGCGCTGGGCATTAGATGAGATTTAGTCGACACTAAAGTGGCAAAGTTCAGATTGAGGGAATGAGAGGGTGTGTATATGAGGGGAGGGGAGAGGGGTGGAGGTGGGGGGCAACACTGCAAACGGCGAACAAAAGGAGGCCTGGGCTTGATAACTATAGCAGGAATATGAAAATCGCAGTTCCTACTGGTGTATGTGTGTGTGTGTGTGTGTGTGTGTGTGTGTGTGTGTGTGTGTGTGTGTGTGTGTGTGTGTGTGTGTGTGTGTGTGTGTGTGTGTGTGTGTGTGTGTGTGTGTGTGTGTGTGTGTGTGTGTGTGTGTGTCCCTGTGTGTGTCTGTGTGTGTGTGTCTGTGTGTGTGTGTGTGTGTGTTTGTGTGTGCGTGTGTGCGTGTGTGTGTGTGTGTGTGTGTGTGTGTGTGTGTGTGTGTGTGTGTGTGTGTGTGTGTGTGTGTGTGTGTGTGTGTGTCTGTGTGTGTGTGTGTCTGTGTGTGTGTGTGTGTGTGTGTGTGTGTGTGTGTGTGTGTGTGTGTGTGTGTCTGTGTGTGTGTGTGTGTGTGTGTGTGTGTGTGTGTGTCTGTGTGTGTGTGTCTGTTTGTGTGTGTGTGTGTGTGTGTGTGTGTGTGTGTGTGTGTGTGTGTGTGTGTGTGTGTGTGTGTGTGTGCGTGTGTGTGTGTGTGTGTGTGTCCCTTTTGTGTGTGTGTGTGCCTGTTTGTGTGTTTCTTTCTCTCTGTGCGTGTGTGTGTGTGTGTCTGTGTCCCTGTGTGTGTGTGTCTGCGTGTGTTTAAAGGCTCCTTTGAACTGCCTTTGTGCTGAGTCGGCGCTGCATTTTGCCAATGCTAGTCACGGTCATACGAACTTTGTGTTAACCTCTTATGTCGAATGAATCTTTTCATTTGGAAGCCCATAAATCTCATTCCGTAGCTCCTTTTGTGCGGCACGCTACGACTTAGTAAGCCAAGTGTGCGCCGAACAACTTAAAAAAAAATAAACCAGAGACAGAGAGACAAAAAAAGTTGCGACCGATAAAAAAAAGTACAACTTAAAAAAAAGAGAGATTCCAATGTAAAGTACGGGACTGGCAACTCGCAGGAGGGACGTGGAAAGGGAACGGAGAGGAAACGAAGCACCACGCACAATCACAGTAAGCAAGCTCTTTTCTAAACAGCCCCTCCAAGGTTTACATGGAGACGATGATTTATCGTTCTGAAACCGTCATTATTTTGGTGAATTTCAAGTAGTTAGAACCTGCTGTGATTTGAGCCAAGTAGTGGAAATGGGACGGAGGAGCGTGGGTGAGAGGGATAGGGGTGGGGTGGGGTGGGGATAAATAAATAAATAAACAAATACATAAATAAATAAATAAATAAATAAATACATAGATGGTCATTTTTCAGAAGGGTGTGTGTAAATGAGGCGAACGGCAAAACACACACACACACACACACACACACACACACACACACACACACACACACACACACACACACACACACACACACACACACACACACACACACACACACACAGACACACACGGGAAAGAATATTTTAACTGAAGTTTATGGTGAAGTGTCGCTGGTTGAGATTGGGGGAAGGGCTTTAAATGGTGTGCATGCGCGAAAGGGGATAATTGTAGAGAGAGGGAGGGAGAGACAGACGGAGGTAGAGAGAAGGAGGGAGAGAATGTGTGTGTGAGACAGAGAGAGAGAGAGAAAGTTTAACATTGAATCATCTGACCTGCAAAAGTCTCCACAAGGAACTAACAAGATTCCATGTATCTATGACTGTTACATTGGTCATTCCCAGATGCGATGCTTTATACGTGTGTGTTATGGTTGTAAGTGCGCCCTTTTTGTGTGGCGGGTTTTAGATTTATTCACAATATTTTTCATTAAGTTACTGGCAGTGACGGTTCAGTTCGTTCAATCCGACTGAGTGCCCTTGTAATCCGCGGTCGCAAGATTCCCTTCAGACAGGGTGTCGCCCATACGTTGGGTCCCGCGGTGGTTAACCTATCGTTTATTCGCGTTTCTCTCCCCCCTCTTTCCTCGCATGGTATCTGACCCTTTCCCCCCGTCGCACCCTTTCCTACCCGCGGACGTTGCATGAGGAAGCTCTCTTTCAATCAGTCGACTGACCCGTCCAACCCCAGCCCTTTGCGAATCTTTCCGTCATTCGCCGCGGTTGCGGTACAGCTGAGCTGATCACCACCGGTATACAGAGTGAACCATTCGTCTTTAAGTGTTCCCACTCAGAGTGTTATTAATTACCACTACAATGCTGGTGATTTTTAACTAATAACAAAGTTGTAAATTAACGCGTTCCTTCAAATATTTCTAATTTGTCAACACTGATTGATTTGATTAATACCCCTGTTTATAAGTAACGTTGGAACCGATACATCTGCTACGGGACTGTTAACGCGGGCTGGTAGCATAATATCACAACCTGAATGGCATTGCTGCATTTTTATTTTATTTTGTTAGTGCTCCCGTTAAAATAACGACTGCATGCCTACAACCTCCATTACACCTCAATGTTGAACGCCAGTGTGTTCTGCTCGCCTGTACCTCACGGTAAGTTGTACAGTACCGTATCTACCAAGTGCAAACTGCTGCTGTTTACGGTGGACACGGCTCCTGCTCACACTATGTTCCAATATTTGTTCTTTAAATAAAACCCAGGAGCAGGCGAGCAGAGTCGATGCTTGAATCAGGCTTGTAAGAACACCTGGAAGTCAAGAGAATACTGTTAAACTTCGACCTCTGCTGCTTCGGACACAATCATTCCCCCCTCACTAACTCCCCCCCACGCCCCCACCATTCCACCAATCCACCCCCTGCCCTCCCTCCCTCCTCCCCCCCATCACCCATTTCTGGATGAAGTCAGAGAGATAGGGGGGGGGGGGGGGGGTGGTGGGGAGAGAGGGAGAGAGGTTTCAATCGTCTCAAAGGATGTTTAAAAAGCCTGAAAGAATAGCACGCTCCGATGATGAACTTACTGCCAACGTTAAGCCTTTAAGCCCTTCGGCGCATTCTGACACTTCTGTATTGGAAATTGTATCTAAGATCTGCAAAGTCCCCTCGTTCTGTGGACACCTTTTGTTTCATCCCACTTCTCCCCATTCTGACAATCAAAGTTTTCTGTCAATTCCCAACAACATCGATTTTTCTTTACTCCCTGATTTCCTGAACGCCGGGGGGAGAGAATCCCACCGACCTGGGACCTCTTGGCAACGAAGATAGAGGCAAGAATTCACTCCACACACCTTATCACCCGGACATATCAGGAATATAAATATGCTTGCTAGAGACAAACTTTCCACGAGAATTAAAGTTAAGCAGAAACCGCATCTCCTATGAGGCCTTATAAATATATCACACACACACACACACACACACACACATATATACATACGACATATGCATTAGTAATATATAATGTGGTTGTGTGTGTGTGTGAGTTTGAGGTATTCATTCTGCCCGGTATTGTGACTCAGACTCGTCTTTAAATAGGTTGTATTTGTGAGCATGGAACCTTTGTCTGGGCTTGCGAGCGAAGCTTTTACAAGCAGACCCAGCGATAGTTCAGGGTCATTGGCAATTTAATGTCCTATTACTATAAAGCACAATACCGCAAAGTATTCAAGAAATACGAAAATTGGAATTCTTGCTCAATGCTACCTTGACCGTTTTTTTTTCTCCCTTCCCTTGCAACTGAAGAGTTCGCCTCATTTGAATGGGATTTATATTCGGACATTTCAGCGACACAAGTGGCGCACAATGCACGATCAGGTTATGAAAGAAATATTTTTTTACCGTGTCAAAAACACAACTTTTTTTATGGACTACATTTTCAAAGTGATTCAACGGGGAAATAATGGCAACACACATGACACAAAATGCATTTCAATAGCTGGCAAAGCGTTATATATACCGTTTCTAAGTGGTCGTGTGACATGTTTCGGCTGTAACGATCACACGTTTGCGCCAGCGTACATTGGTCAATATAATGTCCAGTTTAATTGCGACAAATGTTACTACAAAAAAAAAATCCCCACAGCCTTTAAAACACAAATGTTTCCCTTTTCAACTTTGAAAGTGTGTTGATTAATTAGATTTATCTGGGTAAAAATAGTTAAATGTTAACATTTCCATGAATTGCCCCGAAAACAGTATGAATTGGATCTATTCATTAGATCATGGGGAAGATTTAAACTTCTAACATCAGACAGAATCAGGCGTCATATGGTGATATTGCATGTGGTTAATCCTTGTAGCATCCTTTCAAATCTGGTTATTACATCGATGGCCAGTAATAATTTATTAACAGAGTGACTCACACATTTTGTGTATTGATGGCATATTCTTCACCCACATCTGCTTGCTGCCTTCAAATAATATGCAAAATCTGTAAAACATTAACATCAGTCACACCGAATCCTTAGCGGATTTATTGTCTGCAGTTTGCACGGAGAATAATCTTCAAGAAAGTTTCTGCGAAAATATGCAGAATATTTTTTTGAAAGTGTGAAAAACTCAGGGAAGTGTGGAAGTAGATTGTCACGGTATCATTGCCACAATTAAAGACGTTTCATGCCTCTGTTGCCTAAGAGGAAATTGTATGTGGAATGAAACATCTAACCAGTATATTCTATTCTACCGAAATACAAGGAGCAAAAATAATGTGTTGGGTTAGAATAAAATGTCGATTAATTTGATGAACTTAGCCAAATATTTTGCAATCGTATTATGTCTAAATAGATATCAGATGGTCAAATGAAACACTAATCATCGTTTCAACCGTAGATTATAGCTACCTACTGCCTAGGAGCCGATTTAAATGGAACACGATAGAGTAATATCTAAAACATTTAATTCACAGTGTTATTTATGGTAGATTTAGTTTGACACGCTGACTCTAAGGCTCCAGTTTCTGTCATTATACGGTTTTGTCTGTTTTAGCAATAAAACACAATCCCATCCAATTGCGAGGCGGATCATTTTCTTGTATCAATACTTTACCCAGGCACGACTTTCAAGAGATTAAAAAAATGGCTGCTTCGTGGCAGACTATCAACTGCCGCCATTCGGTGGACGCCGATAAGTGCCACTGTTTTTTGCAAGTATCAGTAAATAATTCTAGGACGGCAGTTTTAACTATTGTGACCCAGCCTTGGTATTAAAAAAAGAAATAAGGAAAATAATGAACTGGGTTGGATTTAAAGTTTGTACAATGTATCTGCCGAATGCAGAGAAACATTTTCATTTCATTAAGGTATTAGATTATTGGACATGTGCGGGGAAATATGGCAGGTTATTTGCTTTGATATTACTCATCTGCTGCCCAAGTAGTCCAATCCATATGGCTGCAACGCAGAGTTAAATGGCCTGGCGATATGTTTAATATCTCAGCATTTATTGATTTCATCTGCTGCAAATATTACATAATATATTTCTTTAGCACTGATTTCTTTACGCTGATATACATATAGTGTGTATATCAAGAATATCGGCTCTCTTGTCTGCAAGTCCAGAGGATGGATTCTGTACTTTGTTTTCTGCTTCATAGGCGTTCACACCTACTCTCTCTCTCTCTCTCTCTCTCTATCTCTCTCTCTCTCTCTCTCTCTCTCTCTCTCTGTCTCTCTCTCTCTGTCTCTCACTTTCTCTCTCTCTCTCTCTCTCTCTCTATCTCTCTCCTCTCTCTCTGTCTCTCCCTCTCTCTCTCTCTCTCTCTCTGTCTCTCTCTGTCTCTCTCTGTCTTTGTGTGTGTGTTTCAATAATGCTCGTGTTTCTTTTAATTTCTGTTTTTTTTCTTCTCCCCCCTCCCATCTCTTCTTTCACCTCAAAGATCCGGACGATTAAAGCTTGCTCGGAGCGAGCAAATTAAATCGGATCTGAGGTTGAAATTCCGGCCGAGCACGTGACTCTGAACAATTGCATTTATTCCAATATCAGGGACAATCAGACGTAAACCAAGACTTATTAAAAATAGCAAAACGGGCAGCTTTCGAATAGAACTAGAACGAATCAGTAAGATCGAGGCGTCAGTGCAGTACAGGGAGAATATTTCACATTATTACATTGTTCAATGTATTAATAAGCCAGAATGCTTGAATGTATATATTTTTAAGGCCAAGTACGACGAGGCCATGTTTATTAATATTAACAGTGGGTTGGGGGAGGGGGGGAGGACGGATATTTGTAATGTATTTGCAATGACAAAAATCAAATTTAATGCCAAAGATGTCCCACATCTTGCAATGTCTGAACCTGTAAGTCACAGAACTGGTTAGTATCAGGGATATATTTCATTAACACTTCTACAGAAATAGTCCCAGCGACTTGATGTTCAATGTTGCTGTAGACCATTTCGAGGCAGTGAATCCTCGACATGTTTTTTTTTGTGTGGCCCACTTAATTCAAATCCATTGAATTATGCCATTCAATACTTGATAAATTCGGAAGATATTGTAGGGGATATTTCTGGAAAATATTTCAAAGATAATGCACGCACGCTGACAAAAAGAAAAATGCATTGATGTAACAAGGGCCATCATCGTTTTGATCGGTATTTTAAAAAAAACTGAGCGTCGATTCACTTTGAAATTAATAGCGTATAAAGAAGGTTCGGAGAGAACTTCCGCCATCTTCCTATTTATAAATATTCCCACACTTCCCAGCCTTTAATATTAAATTCAAATACCTTTTAGTAAAACGGTAAGGTAAGATTTACGACGTAGCGCCATCCTGTTAAAGTTCTCAACCTCAATAATGACGGTCCTGCAGTAAAATCGTGTCAAACTTTTTTTTTTTTAAACATCTTTCATCGCCAGAAATTAGTTTGCTGACACTGTATTGAATATCATCTGAATTGTTAGGAAACTTGATTCACAAAAAAGGCTTGTCTTAAATTCGGTATGTGGTACTTTAAAATGACAAATGCCTTGTCAAATCTAGAAGACCTATTCCATCTGGATCTTTGCAATTACCCATTCCGTGAAAAAAAGCGGCAGGAACGCTTTGACGGTGCGCCACGTAAAATAAATTTGTAATGTAATAGCGAAATCGCTGGGATAATTTGCTGCTAATAGCCTTGTAACATGGTGCCCGAAAGGAAATCAGCTGTATAAAGAGTGAAAGCCGTGTTGAAAAGAAGAGAGAGAAAAAGTTTTTAATCAGCATTGGGACATAAAGCATCATATTTTAAAAATCTTTATGTTGGAGTGATATGTGTTTCTTGTTTTATAGTCCAGAGAGAGTTGGATAAGTGCCTGACCACTGAATTAATAATGGCTAGTTTCTCGGCTGCCTGGTCTTTTGGAGCCGAGTTTTATACTGTAATCATTAGCGGCCCCTCTGGCTATATGTTTTGCATCGGTGTAACACTATGACACAGTTGTAATACAAACTCCTCTGTCTTGCTTTGCGTTTGTGGCAGGGAAGTTTAACAGCACCAGGATTCAACCTTACACTCGTAGCCTAAAAGTACCCTTAAAAAGTTGGTCAATGGCAATGTGGGGGGGGGGGGAGGGGGGACTGCTGTTATATTAAATAACATTTTATATCATACGTTTGGACCGATAAATTGATCGAACACCCGCTCTAATAAGGACTAGGTTTTGGTACATATATTTATGTTTTTAATATTGACATTTATATCATTTATAATGGGTTATTAATAGATTTAATTGGTATTATATAACTTTGCCGTTTAACGTCAAACTGCAGACTCTTCGAGCAAAGGAATATTTCAATATGAGCGGTTCAGGATCAGCACGTCAAAAAGGATAGTGCTGTTGGCGTCTAATAAGAGGTTCAATCATTTAATGAAAAGTTACAAAGGGTAACGATGTATGTGTCATATTTGAGAGACTGTTTGATCCACTCCCTGGTTTTGAACTGCACATCCCACGGATGACAGCGGGGTGGCGCTAATATCTGTGGTTTGCCTGCTGTACTTTCCTAGACGGTACAACAGCCAACACAAAAGGACCCTACACTGCAGAATTTGTTTGGCATCCATAAAATGTGATCAAATCTCATTGATATTTCGCTGGATCCTTCGTAAAATAAAACCCCACCGAACCCCTTACAATTTGCACATCGCAATTTCACGTCGCAAGGTCCGAGCGGCGAAGAGCGTCGCGGATTAAAAGTTATTTTTAGAGCAATAGTTAGAACAAATATTTGCGAAGAAGGCGATATTTTGCACAAAGGGGTTTCCTTAATTTGATCCTGGTTGCGAGTCGTCTTTTTGTTCGTTTACCGAGTGTCTGGCTAACAATGGAGTCTCTAAACTTAGTCAGATTTTGATTTGAGTTATTCTTTGTTCGAATAAAAGCCAGAGATTAGAAAATGCGCACTCTATTTATTTATATCTGCACAGACTGTGTGTGTATTCACTGTGGGTTTTTTTCTTACATTGTTTCCATTTCCAAGATAGCCACATTTGCTCAGCCATGGGGTGTTAGTGAAATACACAAAATCAACTGCAAAATAAGGCCCAGGATTTTAAAAAAATGTGATTATTTTTGAATCGTTGCATTACTGAATATGTGTCAAATATATAAGTATGCAATTATAGAATAGCCCACCAAAATAAGTCTAATACTGTAATCCCACCGTGCCACCCCCACACCCGACCCTAGACCAACAACAAACTATCTTCTCGAGCTGAATGTTTAATCTCGCTGTGGGCTCCCTATTTACAAGTGAAACGATGCTCTCGTTGTTGCCCTTTAATGCTTTATTTCCTAAAATAAAATCTTTCGAGATAATAAAACAAAGTTGTGTAAGGGAAAGTTTTTGGAGCTGACTATAGTAAAATAAAATAATGATATCCTTAAACGATCAACATTTATGAAATGCGACAGAATATTGAGATTACATTTGCAATGGCAAATGTTGCACCATGCCAAAGAAAGTCAGTTCAATCTTTATAGTTTGTAGTTATTTAACTTTATGTTCTATAGCTTGGCTCGTGAAATATTATTAATTCTCGATGAATAAAAAATCGTAGCTATCAGTATAATTTCTCAAAGTGAACAATCGTTTGATTTTCAAGTGAGCTTGTGTTTATTAACGTACTTAAGCACGTATACATTTTATTTTGTGGGATCATTACTAAGTTAGTATTTTAGGTTGGACTATTGCCGACAAACACGAAATTGTTGCGGGCCCATTTTCTTTTAAACTCTGCGTTTTCATGATATATGGTTTGTTTTTTAAATGTTGTGCGGTACTGTGTAGAATCTTTCGAAGCGTCTCTCCGAGTTAATACCCAGTCAGGTACTAGGAGGCGCTGGCCCTTATAGAAGGTTATGTTCTATAAGGCTCAATCCCCTGGATGTTGTAATATCAAATTTCAAAATTAAATTGTGGTCAACGCAAAACCAACGTTGTTATAATTGTAAAAACATAGTTCGCCCCACCTGCTTCTTTATCAAAATCATTTTTGGTGCAAAATGCATCCGGTGCATTTTCATCAGAAAATAAAAGTTTGCCGAATTAAAAATTAATTTTGGAAAACTAAACAAAAAGTTTTCTTTAAAGAATAGAGTGCTGATTTGGTGCCATTATACAAGGCGGTTGTCAATAGTTGTATCTTTATTCCTTTCCTTTGCCAGTACAAAATGAAGTGAAAGACATTCATTTGTACACCAGTTTCGTTTAATATAATATGTCGAGAACACTGTTTGTCTTGCGAAATTTAAAGTGACATTTCGGAATTAAAATCTCTTAAATGTGATAAGTGAAGTCGTACCACGAATTCGCCCAAGGTCCTGATAACTAAAGGAGAAACAGGCGAAAAGGCTAATCAATGGAACTATGTTTTCTACACGACGTTAACGGAAATGATAGATTGTAATTGAAAAGCACTGACATAACTCTTGAGTACCAATCTAACCGTTTCAACCGAGCATCACGCAACAAACAGGCAACATCGACACAATTACACCATATAATTCCACTTCTGATCATCCCACATTGAAATCGTTCGAATTGATCAGAGAGCGATCTCCTTTGAAATAAAAGCGAGCAGGAACAACTAATTTTTACATACATTATAATCGAAAACATGTGCAATTTGGATCATAAATGCTGACTATTTATTTCTGATTATTTTAATTTAATTGAATGCAGCGTGCAATTTTATTTTAAAACCATAAATACACGAATTAACCTGTACAATTGATTATTTTTTTACACTTTCTTAACATGCAAAATAATAATTTATACCCAAATATTGCAGATATCAAATTAAACTTCTATTCTCCGTATTGAAATAAACAACAGTTGTGTTCCTGGGACAGGGGGCATTGTTAGAAATTAATAATCAATCTGCCAGTGCTTTTTATAGTCTGCCTTCTGAGTGTACATTTCAATCAAGCTCTCTCATTTTTCTAATTTCCTGTTTTCTTACAATCTTCACAATAGTCAGGTTGTCAGTGTCGATGCATTAATATAATAACGGCCAGAGCCAATCGATTTGTTCTTTATACTTCTTTCTTTCTCGCTGCCGAATTTAGGCTAGAAAACACCTTATTTTCCATGCGGATTTCAAGCAAATGGGACAAAAAGGAAGATGAATATTTTCCTCGTAAAACCGTGTTTCATTCTCGATAATTTTACGCCATTAAAGTTGATTTTTAAATAAGTGATAACGTGGCAGGTCGAAGAAAAACGATGTTTCATCAGGAAATGATCTGTACTACGACCTACGCATCTTTTAATTCAATGTTACTGTATATTAGAACATTGGTCGTGTGTGCGGTTACATGAATGTAAATGTACATGTGCGTGTTTGTATGGACAAAATAAAAACGGATTTCACTAAATGCTTTAAAATATTTCATCATTCTAACACAATAATTGCACTTTTCTTACACGGATTGATCTCAACAAATTATGTATATTTCACCATAAAGGTATATTCGACTGCTACTTCCATATCAATAAAGAATTTCGAGTACACATTCGCAGAATCTGTTTCTTGTTATTTAATTCGAAGGTGACATATTAACGATTATGATTACAGGCGGAGTGGCTTCTTGCAACTATCTGAAGCCATCTGTGCAATTGATGTATCTTCCCAAATAGCCTTAACGCTCAGGTCAATTGGGTGAAGACTCGGGAAAATAAAATCGGGCACGAGTAACTAAAAAATAAATAAAGTTATACAAATCAAAAGCGATATCCCCAATCTCCACCCTTCTCCAACCAATTTATGGTCAGCCGATGTAAGGTCCACAATAATATCTCCCAGGGTATTGAATCCTATTAGTTAAGATACCAATGATATTGACTATTATTAAACGTTTGATGTTAATACACCATGATATCAACCTAGCCTCGGCCATTTGGATACCGTGCTCCTTAATTTTGTGGGTTTTTTAGATACAGTATGGAGACGTATCATGCATGGTATTGCATGCGTTATACAAACAAAATGCTTTAGAAATCAATAAAATAATCTGTGAAATGGCCAGTGTCTGTAAAGAATGCTCCACAAAATCAACCCCATAGATTGTTTCAATGTAGTTTGTGTTTATATTGTGCGAAATTGCTATCAGCAAAAAACATAACGTGTCATTAATAGAGGCTATTTTCTATCACCATTGGGCGGCTCCGATATAATGGAGGAAACAAAAATAATTGAAAGCTTAACATGTCTTAGAAGTTTGCAGATTGTGTACGTCATGGTAGCTTCTACATGGCACCTGTTGAACGGCACAACAGTGAAGTCCCTCTTCTGATTGTTCTGTTTTTAAAGTTTCGTGCACTGCTTCCCTTCGTTTGTACTGGAAACTCTTTCCCCACTGATTCTATATCTTTGCCCGTGAAAAATAAGTTTACTTATTCGTGTTACTTGTGAACCTCAGTTCCGAAGTTATGCACCAATTGAACATACTTTGAAAAATGTCGTCACCCATCGTTGAAAAAAGACCTTCATTCTAAACAAATGAGCGTAGACTGTTCTAATGAAAATATGTGACTATCTTTATTCATTAACCAAACAAATGAATACCTACAGCGAAATAGAACTAAATATTTAAACGGCCCAAAGACGTATAACAATCACTGGAATTTCATCGTCCTAACAATATTTTTTTCTGGCCGGGTTAGGTGCTGGGGGATATCTATCATGATGGACACTTCAGTGGCTGATGATTTTTGATGAAATTCGAACCTCATCAAAAATTCACCTTGTTATCAGTTCAAACCTTTTTTGTTGCAATGACCCTCCGCAGATGGTGATGCCACAGGTGCCAGAGAGGAACACGTTTCGCATGAAGCTGTTTTAATAAATCCCCTGAAACCAAATTATATTGGAAGTTTGTGTGAAGGAGATATTCCGCTAGGATCTTTAGCAACTGAGAGAGAGGGGAGAGGGAGGGAGAGAGAGAGAGAGGGAGAGGGGAGGAGGGGGGGGGGAGAGAGAGAGAGAGAGAGAGAGAGAGAGAGAGGGAGAGAGAGAGAGAGAGAGAGAGAGAGAGGAGAGAGAGAGAGAGAGAGAGAGAGAGAGAGAGAGAGAGAGAGAGAGAGAGAGAGAGAGAGAGAGAGAGAGAGAGAGAGAGAGAGAGAGAGAGAATGAAACACGTTAATCTGAATTATTTATCCCAACTCAATCGTGTCAGGAATAACTGGAAATATACACAGAAAGTGCATCTGTAACGAATTTTTGCCACAATCGATGCACTTGCTATTCTCTTCTCTTTCATCTCCTCTAATAAACGAGCCCAACATATCCGCAGAAACCTCTTTACTCAAAATCCGAATGACGAGAATTTGAGATCAAAACAAGAGAACGATATGGAATAATTTCAAGTTGAAGAACAAGAACCAATGTAGCATTACAAACTATTATTGTGTGTATTATACATGATTACACCTATATTATGCAACATAAATCTATTCTCATAATTCAAAATTGAATAGAGATAAATAAATATACTGGTGTGAATCGGATAGACACAATTTAAGTGCGTTTGCTCATCGTTATGTGTCACGAGTATTGCGAATTAAATATACGGCAATATGATAGCATTTCAAAATCGAAATAATTGGATTACGCCAAGACATCTATAACGTTTTTTTATACAAATATTAAAACAAAAACAAATTTGGGAACTCTTCATATCAGGGTTCGGTCTCCACTGATACATTAAGTTTCATACCACTCCCATTCATTTTTTTTTAAAGCGGGTATTTGCAAGAACTATCTAACTTGACGCGATAACTGTCAAAAGTTTATATCAAAGACAAAATATTATTCAGTTACCAGAGAAACTGTCTCCCCAGATAAGAATATCTTAATTACTGCTGCACAAAGCTAACGGTGGTAAAAAAAAAAAAAAAATGCAGTTTTGAAAAGGGAGCCTTTCGGCCTAATTCTTTGATGGAGTTGTCTATCGGATCGCGATGCGGCATTAATCAGGGAGCGCTGAAGTTCGTTGAACTGGGTAGCTGTAAGTAAACAAGTTGTCAAATTGAAATAATCTCTCTTCTTAGGGTTCTGAGAAAATTTCGGCTTCGCATTCTTAGATTTATCTAAATCTACTTTCTCTCCGAGCCGATAGTGGCGTACTTCGCGTCTTGGACAATAATGTGGCAATTGTTGAAGTTTTGTGACCCATAAAATTTCGGGGTTAGTATTCCGGCTATGGCATGTAATTATGCAAAACACTTCCCATAAAGACTTGCCATTCGATCTAATGACATAGTCTACGGTCCAAACCCCCTGTGTGTGTGTGTGTGTGTGTGTGTGTGTGTGTGTGTGTGTGTGTATTCGTTGGGGCGGTGGCGATGGGGTTTGGAGATGGGGGGTGAGGCGGGGGGGGGGGGGGGGGGGGGGGATCTTGGTTGGGGGGGGGGGGGGGGGCGACAATATTGATACTTGCACCCAAATAGTGCGCCGCCTGAAAGCAAAAATACTCCAAAGTTGTAAACGACGCTGCAAATGCTAACATCCTCTCTGCCTGCACTTTGTTTTAAAA
>NC_073409.1:3055000-3077500 GCF_028641065.1 Leucoraja erinaceus | reverse complement strand
ATATATGTGTGTGTGTGTGTGTGTGTGTATGTGTTGGTGTGTGTGTGTGTATATATATGTGTGTGTGTGTGTGTATATATGTATGTGGGTGTGTGGATATATATAGATGTGTGTGTGTGTGTGTATGTATGTATTAACATCAGTTCATTTTATTGGAAACGTGTTCATAACGTTGAAGATGATGTCTATTATCTATATGTATAACAGAATGTAATATTATATATATGTATAAGAGATATAATTTGTATCATGAAAACGTTTCAAATAAAATAAACTGATGTTAATTCAAAAGGAAACATCGTGCTGTATATCGTGAAATGCTATTTGTATCCCACGATGTCTATTGTCCATAAAAAAGTATAACTTTATTAATACGTATTGAGAGCATTATTTAATCTCCCACCCATCCCACAGGATTATAAATATTTCACGAGAAAATATGTTTATCGTTCTTGTTTTAAAATAAGATGGGTATTCACAACTTATGTTGTGAAGTATAAGTGAGGTGTCATTTTATGAATTAAGCTAGCGTTTAGTTTTATGGGGGAAATGTTTTATTTTCTATGTACTAACTCTCAACCCAAATACATTGGGGTGTTGGTCGGTGTATACCAATGTGCCTTTTTTTAAATATGTTTCGGGTGGATCGTAACACTTTAACATAGATGATTCGATAGCAAAGCGAGGACTTCCATTTAAATCTCCTTTTTTCAGTAGATTTATTAGTTGTATAGTTTTCTATTTCACGCGTAGACAAAACTGTAAACAGCGATGGAAAGTTAGATGAAACAGTAAAAAATAAACATAAATGAAAATTGACAGAGAGGCTGAACACGAAGAGATCTATTGAAATTGGAATGGAAAAATAAAGGTAATATTGAATAAGGCAATTTCTAATAGATGGGTGTTCGAGGAATATGAAACACATCTCTGAAATTGGCGCACTTTGAGACGTGAGGGAGAAATTGTTGAACATTTTGAAAAGTGGGAGCGTGCAAACAACTGAAGCAAGGGGGAGAAAGGTGTTAGAAAATGCAACGCGGTGAACAAGAATAGAAAGAGCCGTGACAAAGAATTGACCCAATAAGCAGAAATGGAACACTTGGCTGAGGAGAGAAAGTGCGAATCTGAGAAAAGGGAGATATAAGGAACGGTGATAAAGGACTGGTCTGATTGATGACCAGTTTTTGTAGCTGACATTGCCATTAAATTATTGCCCAGTATCCTAGTTGTGTTGTCTGTGGCGAAATCCTACCACAAGCTGTTTTAATTTTTTTCTAATAGTCTCACGCCCGACTGCCTTTAGCGGTTCGCTATTAATCAGCAAGGGGCTCTACGCTCAGCAAGAAAAGCAGTTCCCTTGCACGTGTTTGACAGAGTAGGATAGTCCGCACTCAACCATTTACACAGCAAATTATTCTTAGCATGTGCGGCTTATATTCCAATAAAACTGGAAATACTGTGTTGGGTTTCAGATAATAAACAGTATAATTAGGGGAAAGCCCGTCTCACATAGTTGTAAAACCATAGCAGTCAACTCAATGAAGCTACATTTTTCCGTGTGTTTCTAATGGGACCCCAGTGATATTTATTGACTTAAATTCATCTTGAATAGAAAATGTTCTCCATTCTTTGGTTTGCAAACAGCGGCACCAATACTAACCTCCAACCTATCTAGTTTTCTACTGAAATAACCACAATGGTTTATTTGGCACTGGCGTGTTTGAGAAGGGCCATACTGTTTAGTGGCGCAGTTTAGTTGCGAAGACTGTCATACGGATAGTAAAATATATTGACTTCAACGATATCCATCCGAGAAGTCTTTATAAAAGAAAATAACACGTTCTATTTGTACCCCCGTGTGCGCTTTAGATCAATGCTGTAGAATTACTCTCAAATGGTCCATCGGGAGCGACATTCTCTGTTCAGGTGAATCAGGCAGTAACTTTTACAACGCTAATTGCATCCTTGAGTGCCCCGAATATGGACTGTATTTTTCTTAAGTGACAACTCTTCTGGGAAGTTTCACGTCTCTGAATAATATGACAGAGTCATGTCAGAAATGCTCAACAACTTCACTTTTGGCGATTTTTTTTGGGGGGTGGGGGGGGGGGGGTTATTCTTTGATGTCGATTAGTGCGATGGGGGAAATTAGTTGCAATTTCTTAAGAAAGCAAAATATCAACGTTTCTTCCAGTCAGTTCGCCAATGCGGTAAATAAGGAGATTCTGGGTGTAACAATCACATTTTCTTTCTAATTTCATGAAAATTAATTGACATGTTTGTTCCGATTTTACATCCGCAAATCATATGATGCTTATGCCGCAACTGTTAGCTATAATTACACTTTCCAGGAAGGTACAACATTATACTACAATATTATACCCGTTAACCGCTAACTTTACATCGATTGAAAACGGATTCATTAGATTTGCAGAGTATTTGCATGCATTTATTCTCCCAGGAAGCCAGAATCTCCTTATTTACCGCATTGGCGAACTGACTTTGAAAGAAAAAGTTTATACTTTGCTTCCTTGAGAATTTACAACTAATTTGTCCATCGCACTAGTCGACTTCAAAGAATACCACCAAATAAATTGCTAGAAGTGATGGTGTTGATCAGTTTTGACATGACTCTGTCATATTCCCAGGAATCGTTGCTTGAGAGAGCATTTGAAAAGCAGTGACCTGCTGGGCTTTGGACCAAATGCCGCTCGCTTGGATTAGATTGGAGAGAGAAGATAGACACAAAAAGCTGGAGTAACTCAGCGGGTTAGGCAGCATCGCTGGAGAGAAGGAATAGGTGACGTTTCGGGTCGAGACCTTGCTTTTCCCTTCGACCGGCTTAGACATGATGGGCTAAATGGCCTCTTGTTACATCGCATTTTTTCCCCTCTAGTTCTATCATTATGTCGTGAACATAGTGTTAAGTCAATGGTTCTCGAGCTGACTGCAATAGGGCGCTGATCACGTTGATATCCTCCATACATCGGTCTTAATAAAATTGGTTTCGTTGATGAGCAATACGTAAAAGGCTACTCCAGCTGGGTTCATAATGTACTATAGAACAACAATAGTCAAAAGGAGAGGAGAAGGGGAAATAAGAATTGGGGATATTCGTAATTAACATAAAAACACGCGTTTGTTTGGCCATTTAGCGCAATTATACTCAAACTAATCAAATGAAAGAACACGTAATATTCATTCTGAAGAAGGGTCCCGACCCGAAATGTCGCCTATCCGTTTTCTCCAGAGATGCTGCCTGATCGGATGAGTTACTCCAGTAGTTTGTGTCTATCAAATAAAATAAGTGTCCTTTGAATCGGTCCATGGAACTGAGATATGTGACATTCTACCCTCCAAGATGGGCCGAAAATTCAATCTCTTTTTGTTCGGTTTTGAATTGAAACCTATTTGTTGACGTGTATTGGTATTAGTTTGTTGGTGTTGGTAAACCGCAGCCTCCTTCTTCGCCGATGGTATGCCTTGTAATTCTTAACTTTATCAGTCAGGTAGCGTCTATTATCCCGAGCAGCCGCAGGATGCTATAGCTGGCTTACATTTGTTTAGAATTCGCGTTTAGATCGTGTCGCCTCCAAGGTTGGACAAGGTACATCCAAAGGGAGCAGATTCCAAGATCTGTACTATCCCAGAGGCATCCTCGTCGGCCGCTTCACAGCGTTCCGACTTGTATAAACTGTTAGATTTGTGGCATCATTTACAGCCACAGACTTTCAATTTCGATTGAAGTAACTGCAGGAGCCTGTCTTTTACAATCCGTTCTAGGGCGGAATCTAGAGAACATTCTCCGACCAGCCACCACATGGTGATTTGCGTGGAGAATGATTGTTCTAGATGACTGACTTTGACAAATTATAACATAGCCGTGCAGTTTGGACGTAACCTGTTATACAAAATGCTGCAACTTATGCGTTAGAAAGCCATAGAAGGCCAAGCAAACTGCCATCTTCCCAATACCAGATGCACAATTCTCAGCGTGAGGGGTTCAGTTGTCAATAGTTGTACCATTTCCATTAAGTAAATTATAGTGCGGCTATCAACTGTAAGATATTTTATAACGGAGGAAAATCATTCCTGCACAAACTCTTAGGTCGACGCATAAGCAAGCGAATGAACATAGTCGCCACCGCCAACACAGGCAAAAATAAAACCCTCCTTAAATGTATGAATATTCACTAGTTACTGAACTTTGATTGAAATGTCAGTGTAGGCAACTGACACACAGCCAAGGCTGCAACCAGTTTGGGTATTGTTAGGAGTTTGTAAGGTTAAAGACAACGAGGTCCAATTATAGTTCGCAACAGAATTCCCCCGGAATAGTTGATGCCATTCAAAGACAAATCAAAGCGCAAATCAAATGACCGGCAGTCTCCCAGCATCAAGTAAGACGATTTACTTTGGCCGAATCAGAATGAGAAACTATAAGATTTGAAAGTGTGACACTGAGAATCACTAAGCTCAATTTTGTAAAGCTCGCGTTTGTAAAGTTATTGCCTAAAATATATCCGTGAACGGGCGAAAAATATTTTCCCCAGCGTTTAAATATTTGCTGGAGTTCCGTTATCTTTGAACAAGGTAACTGGTACCTGGCGTATGAGTGTACAAGATAGTTGGAAGTTGCTAATTTGATGTACTTGAGGAATTTTCAAATTGCCACTGACATTTCACACAGGTAGGAATCACACGTATGTGTTTGATCGTGATTCCTTTATCATGCGTCTATACACTGCAAAATGGATCGATTGAATCGCGTACTATCTCTCAGTTGACTGGTTAGCACGCAACAAAAGCTTTTCACTGTACCTCGGTGCACGTGACCATAAACGAAACTAACGATAGGAACCTTTATAGGAAGGGTCGTATGTACACAAGTACTTCGATTTGACTCCTGTAATCTTCCCGCGCCAAATTTCACCGTTTCATCTGATCCACGAAAGTAGTTTTATGCAAGCGAATAATTAATACATAAGGGTGGATACATTCTTTCGTGAAACGTACACAAAGGATATGATAATGTCCCATCCTGATATGCGTGTTTCGCAAACTCTTTGTGGTGAAACAGGTGTAGCAATTGGTTAGGGATTACACCTTTATTTTGAGCTTGCCTTTATTTCCAAATGTCACAAACCTGGGATTGTCCACACATTTTACTATAAAAACGTATTAATTTATGCTTTCAACTTTGAATATATTTGTATAGAACCTACAAAAATGGCTATTCTTGTAGGTATGATAAAACTCCTTGGTTTATTTATATCGCCGCTCCTTTTCTGCATGGAAAATGCTGTACTTCACAATTCCCTGTATTGAACAGCCCAGATAGAACGAACTTGACTCAAAGTGTCAGTGGTCAATTTCTTGCACGTATTGGGGTTATACCTATACCAAATATATACCTATACCTGTGTAGTTGAGTATAACCTTGCATTTTAGGGAATACATAGCATAGAGGACTAGGCACAAGGATTTGCAGATGCTGGATTCTAGAGTAAAACACAAAGTGCTGGAGTACCTCAGCTGGTCTCTGACCAGTGAAGTTACTCCAGCACTTTGTGTTTTTAACACATAACTGAGATAAGTTGTAGTTCATGTAGTTCCGAGATGTGGGTCACGAAAATGGATTTCTAGACACATTTTTGATGTTCGGCCCACAGCCTATGTGTACGGAGGAACTGCGGTTGCTGGTTTACATCGAAGATAGACACAAAATGTTGGAGTAACTCAACGAGACAGGCAGCATCCCTGGATAGAAGGAATTTGCGACATTTTGGGTCGAGACCCTTCTAGCCTGAAAAAGGGTGTCGACCCGAAACGTCACCCCTTCTTTCCCTCCAGAGCTCCAGAGAAGTTGTTCGTTTACCTTCAAAACTTTGACGGACCCGAAGTTTGCTGAAATGCAGGTGTATGTTGGGACAGTTTTTAAATTTTTTGGCGGAGGTTATATTGCGACCCCGGCGAACTGCTGCAGGTCGCTGGAGAGGGTTCGCTCATATTCTGACTCCATACAATAAGAGCACTTACATCTCCATATATAATTGTTGCTCGGCGGCATCCCGAAGCACTTCACGCAATGAATTACTTCTGGAGTGGACTGACTGTTGATATGTATGCAAGTGCATACGCTTCAATTAACCAGACAGATAGACACAGAGGGGTGACTGCAGAATGATATTTCGCATCCAAAGGAAATTGATATCAATGCAAATTGTTATATGACTTAAGATAGACACAAAAAGCTGCAGTAACTCATCGGGCAGGTATCATCTCTGGAGAAGGTGACGCTTCGGGTCGAGACCCTTCTTATAACTTCCTGCGAATGCAGCTACATCTAAGATTCGGGTCCATTGGAGTTGGAGCACATGAACAGCTACACTCTAGATTGTTACGTTCGCGTAGACCAATGCAAATGGGTCTGGGACCCACCGCGAGAAAGTTTTTGTGGAGACATTTCTCCATGACCGTCCCATTTTGTGCTGTGAAGGAGGTGTGTTTCATTTCTGATGAAGGCGCGGGTTAAACAAGCACGAAGTCCTGTAAAGACGGAACTTCGCACGGTGATGGTGAGGTTGTCCATCAGCCGCAAGGGCATCGTATTTGAGTTGGCCTTCAGAAGTGAAATAAGCGACCGAACATATGTGTTATATCACACTCAATGTATGGCTTTTGGGGCGCGATGGTAAAATACTGCACCTGATGTTATTGAGGTGATAAATATGTTCTATCTGATGTAAAGGAGCCATTTCTTATTTACCCATGGTGAAACTATGGTGAAACTGCGACTACTTCTAGCTAAGATAGACACAAAAAGCAGGAGTAACTCAGCGGGACAGGCAGCATCTCTCGAGAAAATGATCGAGGCCCTTCTGCAGACTGAAAGTTAAGGCGAAAAAACACATTCAGTGTGGAGAATCGTCTCGACCTGAAACGTCACATTCTCCTTCTCTCCAGAGATGCTGCCTGTCCCGCTGAGTCACTCCGGATTTTTGTGTCTATCTTCGGCCTAAACCAGCATCTGCAGTTCCTTCCTACCCCACTTCTAGCTCAGTTGTTGAAGTCACCACCGAACATTCCCGAAGTAGTGTGTATTTTACCAGATTTAGATACACAAAATTAAACGTGGAGGAGACCTGTTAACAAACGCGTGGCGCCGATGTAATATATTCTACACACACGAGAATGTTTCGTTTCATGGACCAGAAGGAATTGCAAGCCAGGTTTCGATCAGAAAACTGACTTTTCAGACAGCAGTCATTTTGTTGACATTTCGCAGTGATTCTAGGCTCAGTCGTAGATTTCTTGATTCCCCTTTCTTCAAGATAGACACAAAATGCTGAGTTACTCCGGCATTTTGTTTCTATCGTCGGTGTAAACCAGCATTTGCAGTTCCTTCCTGCACAGTGTAAATATTTGTTGTTTGGGAAGGAACTGGAGATGCCGGTTTAACCGAAGATAGACACAAATTGCCGGAGTAACTCAGCGGGACAGGCAGCATCTCTGGATAGAAGGAATGGGTGACGTTTTGTGTCGAGACCCTTCTTCGCCCAGATTTCAGCACATAATTTAAACTCACGCTCAAAGTAATGGCGTTTCCTTTTTGGAAGAACAATTGTCAAATTGGACCTTAAACTGTCGTGTCTGCTCGGATAGATGTGAAATATCCCTTTTCAGTAAATGAAGAACAGCAGCGACTTTCCTCCCGACCTCTCAACGTAGAGGCCTCGACCAAAACGAATTAAATGGCAATTTGTTTAATTTGCTGCACTAATTGGGCGGGCAGTTGTCTCCTTAACAACGATCATTACTTCAACTATTAATAAATTGACCACGAAACACCTCGGACCATACCAAGAACGGGGGCGCAAGTATATTCACTTGCGTTGAAACTTTATGGATGAGTGGGGAAGGGGGGAAGGGGGGGCATAGATTGAAAGCAAATACTATCTCACTATCACAATTTGTTCCACGCTCAAAGCATCAACATACACCCGCTTTAGCGTTAGAGGTTAATGAGGTGGTCAACAGCATATTTGAATCACAGCCTGGATCTGCACTGCACTGCACTGTGTAAGCAGGAACTACAGATGCTGGTTTAAACCGAAGATGGACACCTAATACTAGAGTAACTCAGCGGGACAGGCATCATCTCTGGAGGGATGGAATAGATGACGCTTTGGGTTGACCCTTGAAGGGTATCGACCCGAAACGTTACCCATTCCTTCTCTCCAGAGATGCCCGCCTGCCTGTCCCGCTGAGTTACTCCAGTATTTTGTGTCTCTCTTCTGCAATGCACTTTGTATCCACTCTTTATCACCTGCCCCACAGCTAACAATGGACCATTGTGGGCTCCACCTTCCCTTGATCATCCATGCTGGCTTTGATTTGTCCTTTTGCATATCTTGCATTCATTCGCTCAATGTATCTGTTCATATCTCTCGTTTCTCTCTCCCCCTGACTCTCAGTCTGAAGAAGGGTCTCGACCAGAAAGGTCGCATATGCCTTTTCTCCACAGATGCTGCCTGCCCCGCTGAGTTATTCCTGCTTTTTGCACCCATCTATTCTGCAAACCAGCATCTGCAACTCTTTCCTGCACATTTCGTCTGAGATGCATTGACGCCCTCGCTTCAAACATGGGACTGAAATGTGCTGATTTTATCAGGCTGCGTGGCTGTGGTGTTCTCCATTCATTTAGGCATGAGCTGGAAATTCACCGTTTGGCACTGACCATTGCCTCATGTAAACCATAGCTCTGCGTGGCCATCTGACTGCTACCTCTGTTCTCGTTCACACCTTGAGACCGTATGACTGTTGAGAAACAGATAAATTAGATATAACGATAAACCGCTATTAAAACAACGCATCAGAATTGTATTATAGTGAAAATGGTAGGTAAGAAATGTTAGCCCGTGTAGCATAGGTGGAGATGGAATCCTCGCCAACGCATCCATTCGTTACTCTTCCGAAATGTGCACTGTTCAGTCTTCGTGCCTCTCCTCAGATACTGCCCCGACCTATGGTGTATTTATTGCATTTCCAGCTCCACAGCTTTCAAATCCCAGAGCTGTTTTCTGTAACAGTAGGCTCCGGTTTTGCAGAAACCCTGTCTTCTGATACTTTGCTATTAGCTGTTATTATTTGGACCGGGGACCTTCTGTCTCAATTCTATTCTTCTTGCTTTCACTTTTTTCTATTTTCCTCTCAAACGAAAACAGTTGAGATTAAAGATAAAACATTATCTATTTAGGTGAAGCATTTCCGTGAGCTAACCTTGAGTCTGAAGAAGGGTCTCAACCCGGAATGTCAACTACTCCTTTTATCTGGAGATGCAGTCTGACCCGCTGAGTTGCTCCAGATTTTTGTGTCTGTCTTCGGTAACCTTTACAACTGTTTATGCCCAAAATGCACAGCTGCACTGAACCTTGTGGGTAGGTCGGAGGGTAGGAGAATACTCAATATTTAACTTCAGGTACAGATTAGTTTATTGTCATGGCCACCAATTGGCAACGGAATTCCACGATCTCGTGAAGTTCGCGGTAACAATATAAACAACAGTTAGCATAAAAAAGTAGCAGAATGGTACAAGCCTGAAGTACAATCCGATGTACTGTGAAAATATTGAAATGCAAAAGAGGATAACTAAATTTGGTAGGATTATGAGTAAGAATGTGTAAGGAGGAACTGCAGATGCTAGTTAAACCGCAAAGAGACATAAAAGGCTGGAGTTTAGTTTAGTTTATTATCGCGTGTGCCGAGGTACAATGAACGTTTTTGTTGCGTACTAACCAGTCAGCAGAAAGACAATACATGATTACATGTACACAAAAATGCTGGAGAAACTCAGCGGGTGCAGCAGCATCTATGGAGCGAAGGAAATAGGCAACGTTTCGGGACGAAACGTTGCCTATTTCCTTCGCTCCATAGATGCTGCTTCACCCGCGGAGTCTCTCCAGCATTTTTGTCTACCTTCGATTTTCCAGCATCTGCAGTTCTTTCTTAAACAATACATGATTACAATTGGGCCATCCACAGTGCACGGTGCTGGATGAACTAGACGGGTCAGGCAGCATCCCTAGAAAGGAGGAATATATGACGTTTCGGGCCGTGCCCGTTCTTCAGACTGAGAGACAAGGGAAAGAGGAACGAGAGATACAGACGGCACTTCGGACAAAGGAATGGAAGATATGCAATAAGCAACGATAATCAGGGAAATAAGTGTGTGTGGGCCCGCGCCTCTGGAAATTGGGTGTGAAAGTAGTGATTGATTCAGAAGTCTGATAGCAGTGAGCAAGTTGTCCACAAGTCTGGAGGTCCCGGAGCTTCAACCTGCTGTATCTTCTCTAAGAGGTGGAAAAAGAAAGGGGAATGGCCAAGGTAGCAGGCATTTTTGGCAATAACCTCTGCATTCTTGATATAACCCACAGTAAGAATCAACTGGATGAAAGGAGGCGATGAGCTTGTGAAGGGATGGGTGGTGTTCACCACTCTCTGCGGGTCCAGGTGGGCAAGAGCAGGGCAGTTGTCATGTCAGGCAGAGGTGCATCCTGACAGAATATTTACTATAACTCATCTGTAGAGGTCTGAGTAAATCCTGTTGCATCCAGAATCTTTTATAAGAAAGTTGTCTAACACGGAAAAATAAACAGAGGTGCTTCCTAGATCACAACATTAATGTGTAGGAAGGAACTGCAGATGCTGTTTCACACCGAAGGTAGAAACAAAAAGCTGGGATAATTCAGCGGGCCAAGCAGCATCTCACGAGAAAAGGAAAACCGGGTCGAGCCCCTTCATTAATGGCATCATGTTAAGATGCTGATGATATGGATACATAGGAACGTGAGACCGCCGACCATCTCCGTGGCAGCCCCATTGACGAGTACATGATGTATCGAGCCCCTCACTTCCGTAAGTCAATAACTAACTCTTTCATCTTGCTGACTAAAGGGTGGCTTGTTGTCCTGACACGACAACACAAGGTTGCCAATCCCTCCACTCTACGTTGTTTCAGCATCATTAATGGTCTGGCCGACAACGGTGGGACCATTGGGGAACTTGTACATTGAGTTGGACACAAAACGCTGGAGTAACTCAGCGGGTCAGGCAGCATCTTTGCAGAAAAGGAATAGGTGACTATTCGGGTCGGAATCCTCTGCAGAAATTGAGTAGTCATTGTGCATGGCCGCACAGTCGTGTGTGTACAGGTGGTAGAGCAAGGGATTGACAACACAACCCTGATGGACACCAGTGTTGGACGTTTGACCAGGGTGGGAGAAATGTTATGACCAATTCAAACGGGCTGAAGTCTGCTGGTTAGGCAGTCCTAATGCCACTTGCTAATGGAGTCCCAAGGCCACTGAGCAGAGATTTAGGAATTATCTTATTCAGTATCCCGGTGTTGAAGCCTGGGCTCGAGTAATGAAGAGCATCCTGGCATAGATGTTGTTATTGTCAATGTGAGTCAGGCCTGAATATAAATACTATACATAGTTCTAGATGCCTCGCTTCACTGTTGTATTAATTCTTAAGAACAACTTGCATACTTTGTTTGATGTGGACCCACGGGTACAGTAGCTTCACGTGGAACTGCGTGCATGTGCATCTGTACCATGCTGAGATTCAATTTTGTAAACATAGCTTCTTTCTTCATATCAATTTATATTAAACGCAAGTTACTTATGATATTTAGGGGGGTGAGTTATTGCAACCCGGGGAAGCAAAGCCCAGCTACTGTGGAAGATTCCGTTCGCAAATCATCTCCACTGTTTCTGGTAAAACAGTTCCTACAGCAGCCTCCTATTTCTTGCAAAATTTATGCGAAATCCACGGGGAAATAACCGGATGAATCCATCTTCTATTCAGCTACAGAATCTTAAAATGTCAGACTTAAACTGGAAGGCCCAGGTTAAATGCTAAAGTTTTGCTGCGAAATCATCGCTTGGTGAAATCATCACATGTATTCGGGTATTTTACAATCTAACGGTCTGGACATTGAATTGCCGAATATGGACACGAAAAAGCTTGGAGTAACTCAGCGGGACAGGCAGCATCTCTGGGGAGAAGGAATGGGTGACGTTTCGGGTCGAGACCCTTTTCGGACTGGATTTGACGGGGAAGGGAAACGGGAGACGATGATGTAGAGAGATATGTGACAACAAATGAAAGATGTGCAAAAAAGTAACGATGGTAAAGGAAACCGTGTTAGCTGTTTGTTGGGTGAAAACGAGAAGCTGGTGTGACTTGGGTGGGGGAGGGATAGAGAGAGAGGGAATTCCGGGGTTACTTTAAGTTAGAGAAATCAATATTCATACAACTGGCCTGTAATTTTAGGTCATCGTTAACAACTTCGTCCCCCCTTTCTCCCCCCTCCCCCCTCCCTTGTGCCCGCCTGGACTCCTGGACTCACATCTATTTTTCCCCGCACCCTCCACCGACATTCATTCCTCTGGCTTCACAATACGCAACTGTTCAATCAATAAGTCCCACACGTTCGGCTTTATTCGCTAGCTTTTGTTTCAACCATCTGCCTACTCCCCCCCCCCCCCCCCCCGTATCCACCTATTACCCGCCACGCTTTGGCCCCCCCCCCCCCCCCCCCCCCCCCCCACACACACACACACTGTCCCCCCCGCCCACCCACCACCTACATAACTGAGTTATAGCGTTCTAACGAAGGGTTCCGAGCTGAAACATCACCTCTCCGTGATCTCCAGAGATGCTGCCTGACCCGCTGAGGTACTCCAGCACTTTGTGGCCCTTTGTTCAAGCCAGCATACGTGTAATCGGGCATCTGTGAGGGAACAATAAAGAAGTTGACCACAACTTAGTGCGCTTGCTCTGACCCTTCTGGGCGACACAACATGTACCACCACAGGACGGTGCAATGATCGGGATTGTGGAGTGGACGTAGATCCTGGAAGTTGCAGAACCAGTGTCAAACCGGCGGAGATGTGTTTCCGATTCACGAGATGCAACGTGAAGATGCCACAATATTCATAAACCACGCTCCTTTCTGGAAATCAGAGGCTTTCCAAAAATTTATTTTCTAAAACTAATGTCAGCACTAAGGCCCGTTTCGACTGTCACTCCTCGTTGACAACACTGGAAATTTAACCGCACCTCCCTCCAACCCTTGAGTTCCAGATCAGTCGACACTAACACTAACACGCGAATTAAGCAATGATTAAAAAAAACATCGAAAAACTTGTTATAATCAATGTTAATAATTACGGAGATCTATATCGACCACAGATAACCATGGGAAAATTGTGAAATTACGAATTCCCATTGCTCCACTGAAAGACTTCTGCTATTATAGATACTCAAGGAACCACAGATGCTGGAAATTATAAGCAAACAACAAAAAACCCCAAAGTGCTGGAGGACAACGATGGCCCAGGGAGTATCTGGGGGAGGGAATGGACAGTCTGAAACATAGAAACATAGAAACATAGAAAATAGGTGCAGGAGTAGGCCATTCGGCCCTTCGAGCCTGCACCATTCGCCATTCAATATGATCATGGCTGATCATCCAACTCAGTATCCTGTACCTGCCTTCTCTCCATACCCCCTGATCCCTTTAGCCACAAGGGCCAGATCTAACTCCCTCTTAAATATAGCCAATGGACTGGCCTCAACTACCTTCGGTGGCAGAGAATTCCAGAGATTCACCACTCTCTGTGTGAAAAATGTTTTTCTCATCTCGGTCCTAAAAGACTTCCCCCTTATCCTTAAACTGTGAAGAAGGGTCCTGACTCGAAATGTCGCCAATCCATTCCCTTCGCAGAGATCCTCCAGCACCTCTTTGCACACTATTATAGAGAATGCTAACATTATGCACCGCGGGTTAGAAGGTCCCTTCAGAAAAGTCCACCGACTCGTGGAGTTAAAGGAATTTCTATTGCAATTCGTGATTGAACATGCTAACTCGTGGAATACACGGGGAAGAGATGGGGGGAATTCTAGAGTTAGAATGTTCAATCAAGGATTGAATTGAAAATGACGCCGTGACACAAACCGAGTGCCCGACGAAAGGAAACATAATCCGATTTCTTGAAAAAAAATAACCCATAATACAAAGTGTGTTGTTTAGTTTAGTTTAGTTTATTATCGCGTTTGCCGAATAACAATGAAACGTTTTTGTTGCGTACTAACCAGTCAGCAGAAAGACAATACATGATTACATGTAGACAAAAATGCTGGAGAAACTCAGCGGGTGCAGCAGCATCTATGGAGCGAAGGAAATAGGCAACGTTTCGGGACGAAACGTTGCCTATTTCCTTCGCTCCATAGATGCTGCTGCACCCGCTGAGTTTCTCCAGCATTTTTGTCTACCTTCGATTTTCCAGCATCTGCAGTTCCTTCTTAAACAATACATGATTACAATTGGGCCATCCACAGTGCACGGTGCTGGATGAACTAGACGGGTCAGGCAACATCTATGGAGGGAATGGACAGAAGACATTTCGGACCAGGACCCTTTCCACAGACTGGTGAAGTTTCCCCACCCAAAACCTCATCTGTCCGTTCCCCTTTGCAGATGCTGCCCGATCCACAGTGTTCCTCCCGAACTTTGTTTACTTTTTCGCTCAGGATTCCAGCATCTGCAGCCTCTGTTTCGCCCAGTTTGTTATAGGTCGACTTCAGCTTATTGCCCAGGAAAAGATTCCTTTTTAAGAATCCAATTTGCGCTGTATGCTATTGACTCTGAGGTTATAACATCCCTGACCCATCCAACCATCGCAGTGGCGATGCATACCGAGGACATATTGAGGGGCAGTGTATTTCTGAAACCAACTAACCTGGGTGTAAGTGTGGGAAGTAACTGCAGATGCTGGGTTACACCCAAGATAGACACTAAATGCTGGAGTAACTCAGCGGGACAGGCAGCATCCTCGGAGAGAAGGAATGGGTGACGTTTTGGGTCGAGACCATTCTTCAGATTCTTTCTTCAAAACTTGGGTTTGTGTATGTACTGTATTAATGATTGTGATCTCTGACAGCGTGGACTGTACTGGAACTATTCATATTGTTCCATGGTGGAGGTGAGGAGAATTGACCAGGGATTTCGGAGCTGATCTTTATGCAAAGACCTCGCCTTCCTTGGTCCACAGGTGAGGCCTTGATCGGGTGTGAATGCCCCCTTGACCGGAACGTGTCAACGCTCATTTTAATAGACTGCATTTTAATCCAAGCGACTCAGATGAAGTAATTGAAGATTGGGACCCGATCCCAAGAAGATTGAGGAATGAAGACATTTAACCAGAATGGAAATAACAAAATGTGTAACAGAATTGTGTCCCAAACCAATTAATGTTTGCATTACAGCGCACTTCAGTTTGCGCGCCTCTTAAACGCGGGCCTCTGCAAATTGTAGAGAATCACTTCTCGGATCAGTGTCGCTCTGTAGTGCCCAATAGATAGCTGGAGTTGCAAAATAATTCATGCAAAATTCTGGCAGGAAAATGACTAACAGCTTAGGGGTAATCACCTCTCATTCAATTAAAATATGTACATTTTCACATGATTTATTTTTCACTAACTGCCTCTTGTACAAACTTGTCGGATTAAAAAGAAATAGTGACAGTGTTATGCACCGGCTTATTGTTCCGGCGTGCAAGTCTATCCTAAAAAGGCATTGAATCGATCAATTTTCTTTTCGTACGCTTTGACTACTCCGCAACAAAAGTAAAATAACTTTAAATATTGAAATGGTAGAATAGTTTAGAACACAGAATAAAGGTTGTTTTAAGAACACAAACTCATCGTCATATCTGTTTGTGTTTTACACTGAATGCCATTGAAACGCTCGTTTCATGAACTTACAGACATTAATTTTCGCTGTTTGTTTTAGCAGATTTCGATATTACGGGGGGGCTTTGAATCACTACACCTTTACTTGTTTGCATTCACTTCTGGGACCAAACCAACGTTGTGCTTCACTCTGGAAGGCCCAACACTTGTTAAAAGTTGACGAAAGCATTGACGCCAGGAACGAAATCTGTAAGTTTAAGGAGATTACCGCTAAAGAACTCATAAATAAATAACTCTAGCCAATGACAAAGTACACTTGTCCTGCTTTAATATGAAATCATTCATCAATCAACGATCAAACTGAAACATGTCAACGAAAATATGGCAAATAAATGATTTGCAGACAAACCAAGCCTTTAGGCTACTGTTATAAAGTCTTTAATATCAGGCACGATAGAGAGAGAGAAAAAGACACAATTGATCACTGCAAATGAAGACATTTGCCACCCCCTTTTCGTGTGATCGTTAACATGTTGATATTTCCAGTTGCCAGTTGTTACAGATGTTGGCATCTGTCTGTGGCGCAGAGGGAAGAGACAGGGTCACAAATGTGGTCACCCCTTCATCTCGTCAATAAAATATTCCCCTCTCCTCGTCACCAATAATGGCCACATGCCTACGCTCGTTGTGTTTTTGTGTGTGTGTGGGGATTTTATTTGCTGTTCTAAGGCTGGCAGTATCTGCAGCAGGCACCGGGAACACGGAGACAGTCTAAGGCTGTGATCTAACATCTCGGCCACGGCAGAAACCTGTAACAATATAAGTCTGTTGGACATACTGGCTAGGCTGTCACTTTTAATTTGTGCATGACCTGTTGGCCGAAATATGGGATAGAAGTGGCAGAAAGTGGGACTGAAAGCTAGTATTATTGCTTTGACAGCTTCACTCATCTAGAAGTAACGCAAAATGCAATTTATAGTTATCCTCCCTGACCTTCGCTCCAAGAGGAAAGTATCTAATGAAGGGCCAGTGAGGCAGCCTAAAGTTCAGCAGGAATTTGTCTATATTGTCGTTCTTCAACTGTTTAATTACAGTCGAGATGTAAATCAAACATCGGAAGAAGGCAATGGGCCTGAAGTCTTGGCATTGTATTTTGTGTGTGGGGGGGGGGGGGGGGGGGGGGGGGGGGGGGGGGGGGGGGGGGTTTGAACGGTGCAGGAAGGAATAGGGAGTCCCAGGGATGTCGTGAAGAATGTCGGCACACACTCTTTATTAGATAAATGTTCAAGCGACAATTCAGGCGTTTGTGTTTTTTTCCCCCCGAGACCCAGTCACTGAACCGTGTTGACTTTTGACCGTGGTACCAATGGCCATACGGTAGATTTTCTGGAGCAGCGCCAAGGAAAGATCTGCCTCGATATCGGAATAAGCATTTAGAACCCCTCCGCCACCGAATACTGTTTACAAGATGTAGTTTCGTCGCCCTCTTTCCTTTATTCCCTCATTTCCCCGCTCCCGCCAGGCAGAAGATACAGAGTGCACCACCAGACCCAGGAACAGCTTCTTCCCCTCTGTCATCAGGCTTCTGAACGGCCCTTCCGTAAGACACGATACTGTCCGATTCCCCTCTAACCCCATTGTGAGAATTGGACTCTGTCTATGTCTGTGTTAAAATGCAAAAAAGTATATTTCACGCTCTATATCTCCCCCTCAGCTGTACCTATTACACATGAGTTTAACTTGTTTGTATTCATGTATAGTATTGTCTGATCTGATAGGATAGTATACAACTAAAATAAATGACACTGTACCGCGATACATGTGACAATAATAAAACATACACCTAATTCTTTCTCCATTTTAATCTACAGACCCGTGGCTTCAAAATCCCTTGGCATGTGCTGGTGACATCACACGATGCCGGTCGCCCCGTCAACATCCAGTCTCTCGCAACTGTCATTTAAAGTCGCAAGCGAATGAAAAATGACTATGAGACACACTGGCTCCCCGAACTGACCTTGGGTATTATTGGAATGACCTCACATCGGTTTGACCAGAAGACCTTTGATATCTGCATGAGGAAAATATACGAGTGAGATGCCTTGTCTGCCAATTGAAAAGGACAATAATCGGCGAGAGTAGCACAAGATCTCACGCTATTCTGCAGCTTATTTCTATCAACATTAAAATGTGATCAATACACTCAAATGGAATCTCTTCCCATTGCTTTCAGAAGGCAATATACGTCATTGCTTTGTTACAATTGGGGGGGGGAAAGCCATGTGTATGTTATGTGTCCTCCCTGTCAGTTAGAAATGAATCGGATGGTCGATAGAGTTTAACTCCTGTCAAAGGGAATTCTATTACAGGTTATGACAGAATGGGGAGAGGATGGGGGAACTCGGCGGAAACAATAAGGGGGCATCCCACGTTCTGAACCGCCCGTTTAGTAATCAGCCCCAGCGCTCACTAATGATCTGAAAAATATAGGTATACGGGATTCTTTGATGTAATCAGCTTTTCTCCACTCAATCGCGCAGTCTACCCCGTCCCTAAACAAGCTCTAAACACTACCTTGGCCTAATCAGCTCAGACACTCGAAGCACGTTCCATGACTAATACGATATCCTCAAAACAAATTAATGAGGACTGATTACGGGAAAGCAGGTCCATTCCCGGCTCCAGTTTCACCTCCCGCCACGTTCATCTTCCTCAGTCAGTCTCTTCCTCCCCCCTCTACACATTTCATCAATTCCTTTTACCTCTCCCCCCTCTCCACCTACTTGCCTACCCATTTAGTCCCCTTCTTAGTGCCTTCACCTTCTATCCCCTCCCACTAACACGCACTTGTACCTTTGTCCCTCTCATGCCCAGAATAATTCCCAACCAACGTCGTTTTAAGGGAACTGTTAGACACCCAGATATATAGACACAAAATGTTGGGGTAACTCAGCGGGTCGGGCAGCGTCTCCGGATAAAAGGAATAGATGACATTCCTGTCGAGACCCTTCTTCAGACTGAAAGTCCGTAAAATGGCCTCGTCCCGAACCGTCACAAATTCCCTTTCTCCAGAGATGCTGTCTGACCCGCTGAGTTACTCCAGTATTTTGTGTCTATCTTCGGTGTAAACCAGCATCTATAGTTCCTTCCTATACTTTTAGATATATGCCCTCATCAGCTGATAATATTAAGTTGGCGCCCCCTTGTATGCGGCCAATATAGAATGTCCTGTTACATTATGTGCCTGTCTGGTATATTTCGCATTGCTTGACACGAAGGCTGGAGTAACTCAACGGGTCAGGCAGCATCTCTGGAGAAAATGGATGGGTGACATTTCGGGTCGGGACCTTTACTTCAATGTGACCCGAAACGTCACCTATCCTTTTTCTCCAGAGGTGCTGCCTGGCCAGATGAGTTACTCCAGCATTTTGTGACTATCTTTAGTATCAACCAGCATCTGCAGTTCTTTCTTTCTATATTTCACATTAAGATGAATCTGGCCACAATTAGCAGAAACGCTCTGTCTAAAGGAAGTGGCCAGGAGATAATGAGTTAGCACAGGCTCAGATGATTACTAAGTTAGAGCACCATTCAGAAAAATAAAATTAATTTTATTTCATACTAAAACTAATCAAATTAAAATGGGTGGCATAAACCATCATGGAAGGCATTGTAGGGAAATGCAGCATCTTTTTCTACTCTCCTCCTAATCTACACACTTCCAAGCAATTTTGAAATCAATACCAATATTGTCATGGGCACTTATGACCATTGGAGCACAGGAGTTGAGGTTGCACGTCGGTCAAAATGCTAAAATACTTTCTTTCCAAATGGACACTCGAGACAATGGGACTGCAGCATGCTGTATTATTTGTGGCTGAAACACGGGGATACAAATATTTCAAAGGCTGCAGATACTGGCAGTAATATTTCTATGAACAAAATGATACTTAGCTTTTATTTTAATTGATAATTTAGCAGCGCGGCGTTGCATCGTCCGCTATTCAATGTTACACTTCACGGGGAATGGCAACATTAACAGCTCTTAATATTTCAGAAAGATATCATTTAAGGCAAGCAGCCGTTGTCATTTTGTAAAATGTGTCGCCAAATTTCTGACTAAACGGTCACCTAATCGATCATCCGCGGGGAAACCCTAAAAGTTATTGTCATGAAATAAATAGTTGACCCATATATCACCAATAAACTTTGCAACTGAGCATTTCTGAGACTTGTTAAGAAATGAATAATTTGTGATTTATATTAAAATAGACCCAAATGAGTTGAATGGAATAAACGGAAATGACTGAATGGCTTTTATAAGATCTTGTTCTCTGAACGATGATTTGCACAAAATAAAAAACTTGGAAAAAGTTAATAGTGTCTGGCATTTAAATAGAGGATGAAAGATGATCACTGGGTATTGGTGAAATTTACACCAGCATTGTATATAGTAGAAACATTTTCCTCCTCCCCCCCCTGAAAATTACCTATAGATTTTTTAAAGAGGAAACACAGGGACAAATAGAACTTAAATGGGTCGTACGGAAACTCAAGTTGTTTGGTTGAATACACTTTTGCTTCTCCAGCATTCTCATATAATATCTTAGAGCTCTAAGTCTGTTTCTGCGTATGGAACAGTGCAAAAGTAATGTATGCCTGCTCATCCGGAATAGAATAAAGTTTGAATCATTGTCCATTAGACTTTATAATATCCTGGGGCAGAGATAGAATAGGTAATGGGCAGCCACGCTGAGATATTATTATATTTATAATGATTAACAACGATAATAAAATGAGATAAATCTAAAGTTCATGGCAGCTGTATTCGTCATTGTAAATAGCAATAGGCCAACATACATTGTTCTGTATGTATACGCTTGGATCCATTTAATGAAGCACATTTTGTGAATTCCTCATTCAGTGGTCGAGGGTAATTATTCTACTCGCTGTTCCACCGCTGGTTTGTTATTTTTTACCAATAATATAACTCATTCAAACAGTAGCTACTTGTCAAGTCCAATTCAGACTGTAAGAAAAAAGGGCGCATGTTTCTTGCATACTCTATTCCTCAGTCGGGTAGCATCACCAAATATTGTTAGTCAGAGAATTCTCATTCTAGAAAATCTATACATTTATATGGGTTTGGAACTAATGACGGTAGAATTCTTGTGTAGGAATGCAAAAAATAATTAAGAACGTTGGCAGGTTTCGGTGATTCCAGACGAAACCCATTGCTTGTTTTCAATTGAACATACTATGATAGCACAATAAGACAACTTAAGCCGTTAGACAATATACCATCATTGGGTAATAACTAGATACGACACCATCTCAATCACCTGTTAAATATTGTTGCAAATAACTACATTTTTCGTGTAACTGGGTCTGCGATAACTCGCACTGCAGAATTGGATAATTCTGGCTACCTACTGAGATATTATGACCTTCCGGCTTTAGAATGCGAGGGAGATGTGTACTAAATGCATTCCCTGTAAAATTAATACACCGCTGGTTTGAGTATCACCGAGTCTTGCCCTTGCCTGCACGAAACAACTGCATGTTTTAAAATTCAAACAGCTTTCAACATTTTCTTTGGGTTAACAGACACGGGGTTTGCAAATTCGATGCATGTTTTTCGTTCAATTCATGGCTGGACAAACAACCCTTTTGGCTATAAACAGAAACAATCCAAGGAGATTGATGGCGATGTTTGTGGCGACTTGTTCGAACGGAAGGGACAGGTAACACCTAGAAGGATTCTCGCTTGAGGTTCTAGAGCACATAATTTGAATTATAGATCCGTCTTTCTTTTAACCATAATCTACACAGAACCATAACATTAATGGGCCATTAGAATATTATTCAAAACGGACTCGAATTGAGTATTGTAACTTATAGCTTGCGCCAGTTCATGTATTGATTAATAGTGAAAGTCGCAGGCACCAAACAGATGGTTTAGACACAAAATCCACAAGGGTGTTGAGAACATTTTAAATCGCAGAGCTATTTCTACCTATGCTGTGTCCCCGTTAAGTTTTAAAGAAGTCAACGGGAAAAAAATACTTCAGCAATTATCTTTAGGTTTCAGGAGGATCTTGTATTATTTTCAAGTATTATACATTATTTAAGTATTATCTATGAATTGTATTTATATTACCCAGTAAATATATATATGGTAAATCATTTGGTAGTACTAACATTAAACGGGAACAAATCTGTTAAAATCTCAAATGTCAGAGGACAAAGAGGCAGTTGGAATAACTACTCAATGGCCCTAAGCATACATGGAAAGGGAAATACATATATCTTACTTCTCAAATTAGCATTTAGCATCTGTAAACTCTATAATGGATCTGAATATCGGGAAGCAACAGACCATATGACCAAGTCTACTACATCTCTCTCGGGTCGTTTCATCTTCTTTGGCAAACTTGACAAAACAGAAGAAATATGACACGTGAATTATTAAACAGAGCCCATTTGACTTTTAACCCAGCTGTTGTCAGGAAGCTAAATTTCCGGTATATTTATCTTGAATATACATTACAGGGCATGTGAGCTGCTAGGTTGAAAATACAGAGACAGGACGAAACGCCAAAGCTCCAGTGAAGGTCTGCATGAAAAACGGCCCATTTGTCACAGAAGATGGTCAATAAATTAGATAGAATGATAGAGAGAAACGCCGCAAATGGATGCGCAGGACCAAACAGCAAACGTCTCATCGCTGGTGAA